>NC_068434.1:15683190-15690690 GCF_023373465.1 Oncorhynchus keta | reverse complement strand
TATCATTAATAATTGTTAAAAATCCACATCCAAACTCATATTCTAGTTGTTCTTCTGTTCTCTATCAGTAACAATATAATATATGTAATATATATTTATCTATAAAGTAATATATCTCTCCCTATCGTGAGCTCCATATCCTGCAAACAATTCAATGGAATTCATCATTAACGCTGTGGAGAGAATATGGGAATATTAAGTATCATGATAATTATTCAAAGCCAATTAGCTATTCTGCGCCTCACCACTAATACCCCTATCGCCTGCTCTGTCTCTCGACAAATCTAAAGATGTCTAAACCTAAACCTGCCTCTATCCATTTGAAATGCTTTTCAGCTGTGTAACATCCACGAAAAGAGTGAAAGATAAGCTAAATCTCACTGCTTTAATAGCATTATACTACTGAGACGCTTTGGCACCGACAGAGATGGTCGCCTCGCTTCAGGTCTTTAGAAAACTGTGCAGTTATTTGTTTTTTATGTATTATTTCTTACATTGTTAGTCCAGAAAATCTCAAGTGTTATTACATACAGCCAGAAAGAACTATTGGATATAAAAGCGATATCAACTTACCATCATTACGACCAGGAATAAGTCTTTCCTGAAGCGGATCCTTTGTTCGGACCTCCACCCTGGACATGCGATCTTATCCCAGAGGCCGACCCAAAACAACGTTGTCGCCGCAAGAGAAGCTGACGGAGCGGCCTACTGGTCACAACAAGGTGGACGAAATTAGTGCACGAGTTGGCTTCCAGAGAGACATCAGAGATTGTAACATTCTCTGTTTCACGGAAACATGGCTCACTCTGGATACGTTGTCAGAGTCGATACAGCCATCCGGTTTCTTCACGCCTCGCACTGACAGAAACAAACATCTCTCTGGTAAGAAGATTAACGACTCATGGTGTAATCACAACAACATACAGGAAGTCCTTTTGTTCACCTGACCTAGAATTCCTTACAATCAGATGCCGACCGCATTATCGAACAAGAGAATTCGCTTTGACTATAGTCACAGCAGTGTATACGCCTCCCCCCCAAGCAGATACCTCGTCGGCCTTGAAAGAATTTCACTTTACTCTATGTAAACTGGAAACCATACACCATGAGGCTGCATTTATTGTAGCTGGGGATTTTAACAAAGCTAACCTAAGATCAATTCTCCCTAATTATATCAGCATATCGAATGCGCAACACTAGCTGGCAGAATTCTGAACTTGCATACAAAGCCCTCCAACAGCCTGCCTTCTGCAAATCTGACCATGAATCCATTTTGTTGCTCCAAGCCTATAGACAGAAACTAAAACAGGAAACGCCCGTGCTCGGATCAAAACAACGCTGGCCTGACCAATCGGATTCCGTGCTTCAAGATTGCTTCGATCACGTGGACTGGGATATGTTCCAGATAGCCTCAGACAACAACATTGACGTATACGCTGACTCTGTGAGCAAGTTTATTAGCAAGAGCATCTGAGATGTCGTACCCGCTGTGACCATTAAACCCTTCCCTAACCAGAAACCATGGATTATTGGCAGCATTCGCACAAAACTGAAAGCACAAACCACCGCTTTTAATCATGGCAAGGTGACCGGAAACATGACCAAATACAAACAGTGTAGCTATTCCCTCCGCAAGGCAATCAAACAAGCAAAGTGTGGGTATAGAGACAAATTCAATGGCTCAAACATGAGACGTATGTGGCATGGTCTACAGTCAATCACGGATTACAAAAAGAAAACCAGCCCCATTGCGGACATCAATGTCTTGCTCCCAGACAAATTAAATAACTTATTTGCTTGCTTTGAGTACAATACTGTGCCACTGACACGGCCCGCTACCAAAACCTGTGTAAAACATCTAAACGTGTTAACCCTCGCAAGGCTGCCGGCCCAGACGTCATCCCTAGCCGTGACCTCAGAGCATGCGCAGACCAGCCACCATTGCTCCTGTTCCCAAGAAAGCTAAGGTAACTGAACTAAATGACTATCGCCCCATTGCACTCACTTCTGTCATCATGAAGTGCATTGAGAGTCTAGTCAAGGATCATATCACCTCCACCCTACCTGATACCCTAGACCCACTCCATTTTGCTTACTGCCCCAATAGGTCCACTGACGATGCATTCGCCATCACACTGCACACTGCCCTATCCCATCTGAACAAGAGGAATACCTATGTAAGAATGCTGGTCATCGACTACAGCTCGGCATTTAACACCATAGTGCCCTCCAAGCTCGTCATCAAGCTCGAGACCCTGGGTCTCGACCCCGCCCTGTGCAACTGGTTCGTAGACTTTCTGACTGGCCGCCCCCAGGTGGTGAAGGTAGGAAACAACATCTCCAACCCGCTGATCCTCAACACTGGGGCCCCACAAGGGTGCTTTCTCAGCCCTCTCCTGTACTCCGTGTTCACCCATGACTGCATGGCCATGCACGCCTCCAACTCAATCATCAAGTTTGCAGATGACACTTAGTGGTAGGCCTGATTACCAACAACGACGAGATGGCCTACAGGGAGGAGGTGAGGGCCCTCGGAGTGTGGTGTCAGGAAAATAACTTCCCACTCAACGTCAGCTAAACAAAGGAGATGATCGCGGACTACAGGAAACAGCAGAGGGAGCACACCCCCATCCACATCGATGGGACAGTAGTGGAGAAGATGGAACATTTTAAGTTCCTCGGCGTACACATCACGGACAAACTGAAATGGTCCTCCCACACAGACAGTGTGGTGAAGAAGGAGGAGAAATGTGGCTTGTCATCTAAAACACTCACAAACTTTTACAGATGCACAATCGAGAGCATCCAGTCGGGCTGTATCACCGCCTGGTAAGGCAAATGCACCTCTCTCAACCGCAGGGCTCATCAGAGGGTAGTGAGGTCTGCACAATGCATCACCGGGAGCAAACTACCTGCCTTCCAGAACATCTACAGCACCAGATGTCACAGGAAGGCCAAAAAGATAATCAAGGACAACAACCACTCGAGCCACTGCCTGTTCACCCCACTATAATCCTGAAGGCGAGGTCAGTACAGGTGCACCAAAGCTGGGACCTAGAGATTGAAAAACAGCTTCTATCTCAAGGCCATCAGACTGTTTAACAGCCATCACTAACAGGCTGCTGCCAACATACAGACTCAAATCTATGGCCACTTAAATATATGCACTGAAAAAAGGTATCAATAGTCACCTCAAATAACACCACTGTAATAATGTTTACATACATTATTCATCTCATATGTATATACTGTATTCTATACTATTCTACGGTATCTTAGTCACTAAATGTTAACATATCCTACATTACTCATCTCATATGTATATACTGTATTCTACTCCATCTACTGCATCTTGATTATGCAGCACGCCATCACTCATCCATATACTTATATGTACATATTCTATTCATCCCTTTACATTTGTGTGTATTTGTGTGTATAAGGTAGTTTTTGTGAATTTTTTAGATTACTTGTTAGATATTACTGCATAGTCGGAACTGCTAACCATGTGTATGTGACCAATACAGTACAATTAGATTTGATTTGACCAGTTCCGATGTATGGTTGTTAACATAAAATATGTACCCATCCTAGCCTCTGCATAGGCCTGCATACTGCGTGAATGAATGGTGACATCTCATTGGTCAACTAAACCATGACTGAATATTTAGATCAATCCAGCAATAGAATATTATACATTTTACAATAAATAACCACTACAGATAAAACATGTTAGAACTAAAGAAATCGCTAACCTATTTGTTTCAGCGTAGTGGCTGGGCTACTGGAAAAACAGTCTTCACTGTGTTGCATATCCTTGTTTTGTTTATATGATAACCGACCTTACAACAAACTCTAGGAGGCAGGTTGTTACTCTAGATTGATATCCTGTCTAGACCTGTGACTTCTTTATGTGTGTCCATCGGCTGCCATTCAATTACATTATGTACAAGGGAGAGGAGAGTCAACGGATACAGCTACTTAACACGGCCTCTCCCTCAGGTAAAGAATTAGGATGTAGTGCTTTGTCCATGGGCCAGGCACTATTGACACAAGTCGTAAAACAAAGTGAGAGGCTAGCGTTGTCCTCGGTAGCATAGTCCTGAAAGTAAATATTGTGATTTGTAGCCGCGATGTGAGATATACATGTAAACATCAACACCACCTAGCCAAGGTGTCACGCCCTGGTCGAAGTATTTTGTGTTTATCTTCATGTATTGGGTCAGGCCAGGGTGTGGCATGGGGTTTTTGTATAGTGGTGTGTTTTGTCTTGGGGTTTTGGTATGTATTGGGATTGTAGCTAGTGGGGTGATCTGGGGGCGAGCCATAGTTCTCAATCAGAGGCAGGTGTTTATTGTTGTCTCTGATTGGGAACCATATTTAGGCAGCCATATTCTTTGAGTTTGTCGTGGGTGATTGTCCTTAGTGTCCTTGTTCCTGTCTGTGTTAGTTTTCACTAGTATAGGCTGTTTCGGTTTTCGTTACGTTCTTTGTTTTGTAGTGTTTGTGTTTTAGATTCGTGTTACGTATTTGTTCATTAAACATGGATCGCAATCTACACGCTGCAGTTTGGTCCGACTCTCCTTCGCCACACCTAGAAAACCGTTACACAAGGCCTGTAAATGCTGGGGTGAGACAGCAGTAAGACAATTAAGGGCCACTGTTACTGTTGAAGGAGCTTTGGTAGACAGCAATGAATATTGACTAGGTAAAGGTACAGTATAATAGAGAAGAATTGCCCACTGTCTTCCTATTAGTAGGGTGAGGTTGACCCTTATTGCTGATCTTGGATCAGTTTTGCATTGTCCCACTAATTGTAAATGGATATTATGGGAGTTTGGCAATGATTCCTTTATCTACTTCCCCAGAGTCAGATGAACTTGTGGATCCCATATTTATGTCTCTGCAGGCAGTTTGAAGGTAGTTACTAACTAGTGTTAGTGCATTTGCATTGGATGTCCATGGTAACATCTAGCACGCTCACAAAACGTACTCTTCTGGATTCAGAGACAAGGAAGTTGTATCCATGAGTTCATCTGATTCTGGGAAAGTAGATAAAGGGCTTCATTGGAGGGAAAGCTGATCCTAGATCTGTAACAAGGGGAAACTTCACCCTTGGAGCATCTTCCTGTCACATGACTGGGTCACTTAAAGACAACCCTCTTGGTTCCTCCATATTTTCCCCTCATCCTTTCTGCTGGGAATGATGAATCAGAGTGTGGACTTTGGTTTGTTCTCCCCAGTTCCCTGCAGCAGTAGACCCACCCTCCCATGACCCTTCACCCCTCTGACAGTGGCCTCTCATGGAGGGACATGAGTCAGTAGACCAGGCCAAAGGACTAGCAGGCTGGGACACAGACCCGCTCTGTTCTCCTCTAAGACCCACACTAGGACAGACTACAGGCAGCCAATGTACCCCTGTGTGTGTGTGTGTGTGTGTGTGTGTGTGTGTGTGTGTGTGTGTGTGTGTGTGTGTGTGTGTGTGTGTGTGTGTGTGTGTGTGTGTGTGTGTGTGTGTGTGTGTGTGTGTGTGTGTGTGTGTGTGTGTGTGTGTATGCACATCTGAGGAATCTTGCCACCCCATTGGATATATTCAGTTATTATAAGGTTGTTGACTGATAGGAATTTATAATGTGTCGGTATTCATTCATCAAATAAACAAAAAAAAAGATACATCCATCAGGAAGCTGATTGATGCAAGAGAGTTGATGACCAGGGGTTCCTGGTTGAACTATTCTATGAATGCCTGTGATACAGTTGTTAGTTTGCTATACAAAGGCTGAAAGGTACGACTAAAGTAAATAAATATCATCCATTGCATGCAAGATTGATGGTTTATCTATGCCATTTTAATGTAATGAGTTAAACATGTGTGACGTCCACCAATACGTAAGGTCAGATGGTATCATGTCACATGCTGTCTGGCCAACGGCACCGGCTGTATTAAGTGCAGTTCCTCACGAAAGCAATTATGGTATGACATGACCAGATTTGGTTTAAATGTGATTAGATTTGATACAGATCCCCATTGTTTTGGTAACTTGATGATCAGTCCAACACAACCTTCATGACAACTTGATAATGAGTCTGACACAACCTTCATGGCAACTTGATGATCAGTCCAACACAACCTTCATGACAACTTGATCAGTCTGACACAACCTTCATGACAACTTGATGATCTGTCCAACACAACCTTCATGACAACTTGATGATCTGTCCAACACAACCTTCATAACAACTTGATCAGTCTGACACAACCTTCATGACAACTTGATGATCTGTCCAACACAACCTTCATGACAACTTGATCAGTCTGACACAACCTTCATGACAACTTGATGATCAGTCCAACACAGCCTTCATGACAACTTGATAATGAGTCTGACACAACCTTCATGGCAACTTGATGATCTGTCCAACACAACCTTCATAACAACTTGATCAGTCTGACACAACCTTCATGACAACTTGATGATCAGTCCAACACAACCTTCATGACAACTTGATGATCAGTCCAACACAACCTTCATGACAACTTGATCAGTCTGACACAACCTTCATGACAACTTGATGATCAGTCCAACACAGCCTTCATGACAACTTGATAATGAGTCTGACACAACCTTCATGGCAACTTGATGATCAGTCTGACACAACCTTCATGACAACTTGATGATCAGTCCAACACAGCCTTCATGACAACTTGATCAGTCTGACACAACCTTCATGATAACTTGATGATCAGTCCAACAAAACCTTCATGACAACTTGATGATCAGTCCAACACAACCTTCATGACAACTTGATGATCAGTCTGACACAACCTTCATGACAACTTGATGATCAGTCCAACACAACCTTCATGACAACTTGATGATCAGTCTGACACAACCTTCATGACAACTTGATGATCAGTCCAACACAACCTTCATGACAACTTGATGATCAGTCCAACACAGCCTTCATGACAACTTGATAAAGAGTCTGACACAACCTTCATGGCAACTTGATGATCAGTCCAACACAACCTTCATGACAACTTGATGATCAGTCCAACACAACCTTCATGACAACTTGATGATCAGTCTGACACAACCTTCATGACAACTTGATAAAGAGTCTGACACAACCTTCATGGCAACATGATGATCTGTCCAACACAACCTTCATGACAACTTGATAATGAGTCTGACACAACCTTCATGACAACTTGATGATCAGTCCAACACAACCTTCATGACAACTTGATAATGAGTCTGACACAACCTTCATGGCAACTTGATGATCTGTCCAACACAACCTTCATGACAACTTGATCAGTCTCACACAACCTTCATGACAACTTGATGATCTGTCCAACACAACCTTCATGACAACTTGATCAGTCTGACACAACCTTCATGACAACTTGATGATCAGTCCAACACAGCCTTCATGACAACTTGATAATGAGTCTGACACAACCTTCATGGCAACTTGATGATCAGTCCAACACAA
>NC_068434.1:15640690-15675690 GCF_023373465.1 Oncorhynchus keta | reverse complement strand
CTTTACACCAACCTGGACTCAGGAGTAGACATAACATAGTAATCTTGAATCTGGGACACTCGGATTAGTATGATATGTTAAGTTTCGTATGGTATGTGTCGAACTACAATTCGTATGATATGTTACGATTTGCAATTCGTACAATATTACGATTTGCAAATCTTAAAATATATTATGAATTTGCAAACGTATTAAATGTTACAAATTCCAATTTGTTGTGGCTAACGTTAGCTAGGTGGCTAATGCTAACATTAGCTAATGTTAGGGTTAAGGTTAGGGGAAGGGTTAGCTAACATGCTAAGTAGTTGTAAAGTTGCTAATTATATAAAAAGCTAAAGTTGTCCTTGATGAGATTCAAACATGTAACCTTTGGGTTGTTATAGATTCGCGTTATAGGCCTATCCATCCACCACAACCTTTTAGCCTTAAGTAACCATCGGTCTTATATAACCATACCAAATCTAACATATCACACTAATTTGAATGTCCTGGATTTACTTTTACTATGTTACATCTAGTCTATGAGACCAGGCTGCATATACGGGTTGAAAATAGCAGATATGGGCACTAATACACACAGTGACTGTACAGTAACATTCATGACTTCAGAGCTCTGGCTCTGCGATCCACAGCACTGTATGGGTTTTGACTGACAATTTTTGGAACATGAGCACGAAAAGAAGTTGCCCCATCCCTCCTGCTAATTGGCCAACTTTTGCATGTGTTTTGATGTCTGAGTGAGGGAAATGCTGTAGATTTCGAGGAGTCTATGTATTTCGACAGATGAAACGTTGAGGGTTATAATAAATACCGCTTTGATGTTAAACAAGCCAAATTTCACATTTCCATACAATAAAACTCATGTCATGTGCAGTTTCAGTGTTTCTGATCACTATGTTTGATGTGCAGTTACCAGATGACATGGTGTCATAGCCTTGGTTGTTCTGAACAGAATGAGCCTATGTTAGTCTGATGTGAAGAACATTGGCTGAGGCACACCCACCTGAATGCACTCATGACTCCTTTCTATGCTCACCCAAATTATTATCTGTTTCGCTGAATCGCATTGTGAAAGCCTAACACTATCATATCATATTTTATAACTTACCTAGTCGTGTTGGCAACACAACAGGGTTTCAAATGAAGCCCACCTGACCCAGATTGCGATTTATAATGGATCGTTTTTGGATTGCGTAAATAACAACAGTAATTGTGTGAGGGAAGGGATGCAGGGCTGTGTTCCAAATAAAATAACTACAAGAGTGCTTGCTCTAGTTCCTCAAAGGCACATCTAGGAGAGCTCAAAAAGCACCTTATAGTTGAACACTCTTCTTTGAGGCATAAAGTGCATTGAAATGACTTAAGAACTGTGGACACTTTGGAGAGGTGTGGCCACTCAGTTTGTCCTCTCACTCAAACCCTTGTCATTTACCATGAATATTCTAGAGAATTAAATTAAGGTTAAAAAATAATTATTATCTCACTAACTCCTCTCATACCTCCTTTGATTCCACTCTTCATCGGCCTTAGCTCCTGACCACAAGTGTGACTCTCTCCTCCCATTTCTCGCTCAACAATTTCTCACCCTTCTCCCTGCCCTCTCTCACCCCTCCCTCTCTGACTGCTCTCACAAGGCACAGAGTCACAGTTTCCATTATCGTGGTAAAGAATGGGTATTTTTAGAGAGGGACTCAGCTTGAGTGACTCCCTGGGAGGATGCGGAATGCTATGACCAATCACCAAAGCTGTTTTTCACACGGCTCTGGTGAATGCACGGACTGGGTGTCCCCCTGCCCTGGAACAGGGCCCAGTGAGAACACAGATTGGGAATGGGCATGGGCCCATGCCAGAGTATTCTGGGATGGACTCCAAGATAGAGGAAACGGCCCGGTGTTAGTGAGAGGTAGGAGGGAGAGATAGGGTGAGCTGGGGGGGTTGGGGGTAAAGCGTAACGTAGGGGTAACACAGTGGTAAACGCAGGGGTTACGCATTGGTAAACACAGGGGTAACACAGTGGTAAACGCAGGGGTAACACAGAGGTAAATGCAGGGGTAACACAGTGGTAAATGCAGGGGTAACACAGTGGTAAACACAGGGGTAACACAGTGGTAAACGCAGGGGTTACGCATTGGTAAACGCAGGTCTAACACAGAGTTAACACAGAGGTCAACGCAGAGATAACACAGAGGTAAATGCAGGGGTAACACAGTGGTAAATGCAGGGGTAACACAGTGGTAAACACAGGGGTAACACAGAGGTCAACGCAGAGATAACACAGAGGTAAATGCAGAGATAACACAGAGGTAAACACAGGGGTAACACAGAGGTAAATGCAGGGGTAACACAGAGGTCAATGCAGAGATAACACAGAGGTAAATGCAGAGATAACACAGAGGTAAACACAGGGGTAACACAGAGGTAAATGCAGGGGTAACACAGTGGTAAATGCAGGGGTAACACAGAGGTAAACACAGGGGTAACACAGAGGTCAACGCAGAGATAACACAGAGGTAAATGCAGAGATAACACAGAGGTAAACACAGGGGTAACACAGAGGTCAACGCAGAGATAACACAGAGGTAAATGCAGAGATAACACAGTGGTAAACACAGGGGTAACACAGTGGTAAATGCAGGGGTAACACAATGGTAAATGCAGGGGTAACATAGTGGTAAACACAGGGGTAACACAGTGGTAAATGCAGGGGTAACATAGTGGTAAACACAGGGGTAACACAGTGGTAAATGCAGGGGTAACACAGTGGTAAATGCAGGGGTAACACAGTGGTAAACGCAGGGGTAACACAGTGGTAAACACAGGGATAACACAGTGGTAAACACAGGGATAACACAGTGGTAAACACAGTAAGTGGTAAATGCAGGGGTAACACAGTGGTAAACACAGGGGTAACACAGTGGTAAATGCAGGGGTAACACAGTGGTAAACACAGGGGTAACACAGTGGTAAACACAGGGGTAACACAGTGGTAAACACAGGGGTAACACAGTGGTAAACACAGGGGTAACACAGTGGTAAATGCAGGGGTAACACAGTGGTAAACACAGGGGTAACACAGTGGTAAATGCATTGGTAACACAGTGGTAAACACAGGGGTAACACAGTGGTAAATGCAGGGGTAACACAGTGGTAAACACAGGGGTAACACAGTGGTAAATGCAGGGGTAACACAGTGGTAAATGCAGGGGTAAAGCACAAGGTTCCAAAGCTCTGAGAGTGAGGTGTATGAGTGGGCAAAAGAGAGGCAAAGGGTAAGGATGAGTTCTTCTGTGAATAGAAATGCATTATTAGTAGTATCACTCGATAGAGGATAACCTGAACGGGTTCACTGAGGATCAGAGTTCAGTAATAGAGGCATATTTTACATTTTAAGTGAGAGTAGGCATTGGTCTGAAGCTGAAAAATAGAGAAAATTCACATGCGCACCACAATGTCTATTCCGCTCATGCTCTACCAAGGTTTTCCAGCACACAACTTTGACCTACTACAATAGCTATGTTGGTATTGTGCAAACTATGTGTAGCCAGGTTGCTTAGGATTCAAACCTTCTCAAACAGCCTAGTTCATACTCTTAGAGGAGGTGCTTCCACAACAATGCCATTTGTACTGCATACAAGTTAAAGTATTAGATTCCTCACACACCACAGTAAGACATTATCGCATTACAAACCTTTTCATGCTTTCTTTTAATTAAATGAAAGCATGCTTTGCTTTTACACTTACAAGACTGTCAGGCTTGATTGAGTTGTTTTGTCTTGTATTAATGCATGCATGCATTCTTTAAACCAACATTTGAGCAAAACAAAATACCATAACGACATCCTTTTTTAGTCAGTAGCTCCCAACATAACAGGTGGTGGTGGACACACTGGTTCAGAAAGATAGAGCTTGTCTACATTCCTGATCTTTGTAAGTGTTAGTCCATTTGTGTAATACTGACAAAAGCTCACAACCACTTGTGTTTCAAACATTGTCCTGATTTAGAAATTGCTGTGCTGATTAGCGGACAGTTCATTACCACTGTAAAGTGAATATGTTGCTTATGTTATCCTATGTTTGTACTTGAATTTGTTTTTGCAAAACAAGATTATGAAGCAACAATAATGCACATTTACAATAGGCCTATATCTAAAAATACATTCAACCAAATGATGTATGTATAGCAGTGGAGGCTGAGGCTCATAATAATGGCTGGAAAGGAGCAAATGGAATGGAATCAAACACCTGGAAACCATGTGTTTTATGTATTTTATACCATTCCAGTTATTCCGCTCCAGCCATTACCACAAGCCCATCCTCCCCATTTAAGATGCCCCAACCTCCTGCGATGTATACCGCTATTTTTTAATTTAAATTTTTTAATTCATCTTTATTTAACCAGGTAGGCTAGTTGAGAACAAGTTCTCATTTGCAACTGCGCCCTGGCCAAGACAAAGCATAGCAGTGTGAACAGACAACACAGAGTTACACATGGAGTAAACAATTAACAAGTCAATAACACAGTAGAAAAAAGGGGAGTCTATATACATTGTGTGCAAAAGGCATGAGGAGGTAGGCGAATAATTACAATTTTGCAGATTAACACTGGAGTGATAAATGATCAGATGGTCATGTACAGGTAGAGATATTGGTGTGCAAAAGAGCAGAAAAGTAAATAAATAAAAACAGTATGGGGATGAGGTAGGTAAAAATGGGTGGGCTATTTACCGATAGACTATGTACAGCTGCAGTGATCGGTTAGCTGCTCAGATAGCAGATGTTTGAAGTTGGTGAGGGAGATAAAAGTCTCCAACTTCAGCGATTTTTGCAATTCGTTCCAGTCACAGGCAGCAGAGAACTGGAACGAAAGGCGGCCAAATGAGGTGTTGGCTTTAGGGATGATCAGTGAGATACACCTGCTGGAGTGCGTGCTACGGATGGGTGTTGCCATCGTAACCAGTGAACTGAGATAAGGCGGAGCTTTACCTAGCATGGACTTGTAGATGACCTGGAGCCAGTGGGTCTGGCGACGAATATGTAGCGAGGGCCAGCCGACTAGAGCATACAAGTCGCAGTGGTGGGTGGTATAAGGTGCTTTAGTGACAAAACGGATGGCACTGTGATAAACTGCATCCAGTTTGCTGAGTAGTGTTGGAAGCAATTTTGTAGATGACATCGCCGAAGTCGAGGATCGGTAGGATAGTCAGTTTTACTAGGGTAAGTTTGGCGGCGTGAGTGAAGGAGGCTATGTTGCGGAAAAGAAAGCCGACTCTTGATTTGATTTTCGATTGGAGATGTTTGATATGAGTCTGGAAGGAGAGTTTACAGTCTAGCCATACACCTAGGTACTTATAGATGTCCACATATTCAAGGTCGTATACATCATTTTAATAGCAGGACACCATAAAACCCATTATCTCTCTGAATAGCATGAAGTAGGCTGTTCAAGAATGTTTGAATCCTAAGCAACCTGCCTACACATAGCTTGAAGTACAATACCAACGTAACTTCTGTAGTAGGTTTAAGCCGTGTGCTGGAAAACCTTGGTAGAGCATGGGTGGAATAGGCATTGTGGTGCTCATGTGAATTTCCTTTTTTGTTGTTGTCTTCAGACCAATGCATATTCTCACTTTGAACATAATGTTTCTGTTTTTAATTTCCTTGGTTTTTACACTAGAAGGTGATTGTGCAACATTATCATACAACATTATAATTAAGCAATAAGGCACAAGGTTTGTGGTATATGGCCAGTATACCACGGCTAAGGACTCTTATTATGCAGTGCCTGGATACAGGCCTTAGCCATGGTATATTTGCCATATACCACAACCCCCGAGGTGCCTTATTTGCTATTATGAACTGGTTACCTATGTAATTACAATGTTATATCAAACCTGTGGTGTACAGTCTCATATACCACTGCTTTCAGCCACTCAGTATTCAGGGCTCGAACCACCCAGTCTATAATTCAGCATAACACAGCAATAAAAGTGATGTAAAAGTAAACAAAAATGACAAATGGCAACAGAGATAATGTAGTTGTTTGTATTTATTTCATATTAACAGCTGATTTTCCAGAAGGAAGCAAAAAAACAGGCGCCACTTTTTAGAAAATATGGAGTAACCTGGAAAAATATTCCCTGATATCTCTTAAAACAACCGAGAAAGCTCCTGGAACACACATATACAACATGTACCCACATGTACTATTTACATGAAAATGTACCTTAAAGTTTATTGAAGAAAGGGCTAGTACTGCATTACCTGTAAACAAAGGTGAGTTATCACGAAATATAACCAACAACCAAATGTACATTCATCAGACATGGTCAACTTTGTAACTGCAATTCAGGGATGGCCACAATTACTCTTGACAAGCTACAGGTTTATACAGGCTTTTTGTTCAAGCCCAGTTCTACCACACCTGATTCTACTATTCATGGTTTCAATTAACAACTGAGTTCTTGATGAACAGCTGAGGTCTTGGTGAACAGTTGAGGTCTTGATGAACAGCTGAGGTCTTGATGAATAGCTGAGTTCTTGGTGAACAGCTGAGGACCTGATGAACAACTGAGGTCGTGATGAACAGCTGAGGTCTTGGTGAATAGCAGAGGTCTCGGTGAACAGCTGAGGTGTGGATGAACAGCTGAGGTCTTGGTGAACAGCCGAGGTCTCGGTAAACAGCTGAGGCGTTGATGAACAGCTGAGGTCTCGGTGAACAGCTGAGATCTTGATGAACAGCGGAGGTCTCGGTGAACAGCTGAGGTCTCGGTGAACAGCTGAGGTCTTGATGAACAGCGGAGGTCTCGGTGAACAGCTGAGGTCTTGATGAACAGCTGAGGTCTCGGTGAACAGCTGAGGTCTCGGTGAACAGCTGAGGTCTCGTTGAACAGCGGAGGTCTCGGTGAACAGCTGAGGTCTTGATGAACAGCTGAGGTCTCGGTGAACAGTTGAGGTCTTGATGAACAGCGGAGGTCTCGGTGAACAGCTGAGGTCTCGTTGAACAGCGGAGGTCTCGGTGAACAGCTGAGGTCTTGGTGAATAGCCGAGGTCTCGGTAAACAGCTGAGGTGTGGATGAACAGCTGAGGTCTTGGTGAACAGCCGAGGTCTTGGTGAACAGCCGAGGTCTCGGTAAACAGCTGAGGCGTTGATGAACAGCTGAGGTCTTGGTGAACAGCTGAGGCGTTGATGAACAGCGGAGGTCTCGGTGAACAGTTGAGGTCTTGATGAACAGCGGAGGTCTTGGTGAACAGCTGAGGTCTCGGTGAACAGCTGAAGTCTCGGTGAACAGCTGAGGTCTCGGTGAACAGCTGAGGTCTTGGTGAACAGCTGAGGTCTTGGTGAACAGCTGAGGTCTCGGTGAACAGCGGAGGTCTCGGTGAACAGCTGAGGTCTCGGTGAACAGCTGAGGTCTCGGTGAACAGCTGAGGTCTCGGTGAACAGCTGAGGTCTCGGTGAACAGCTGAGGTCTCGGTGAACAGCTGAGGTCTTGGTGAACAGCTGAGGTCTTGGTAAACAGCTGAGGTCTTGGTGAACAGCTGAGGTCTCGGTGAACAGCTGAGGTCTTGGTGAACAGCTGAGGTCTTGGTAAACAGCTGAGGTCTTGGTGAACAGCTGAGGTCTTGGTGAACAGCTGAGGTCTCGGTGAACAGCTGAGGTCTTGGTGAACAGCTGAGGTCTTGGTAAACAGCTGAGGTCTCGGTGAACAGCTGAGGTCTTGGTGAACAGCTGAGGTCTCGGTGAACAGCTGAGGTCTTGGTGAACAGCTGAGGTCTCGGTGAACAGCTGAGGTCTCGGTGAACAGCTGAGGTCTCGGTGAACAGCTGAGGTCTTGGTGAACAGCTGAGGTCTCGGTGAACAGCTGAGGTCTTGGTGAACAGCTGAGGTCTCGGTGAACAGCGGAGGTCTCGGTGAACAGCTGAGGTCTCGGTGAACAGCTGAGGTCTCGGTGAACAGCTGAGGTCTCGGTGAACAGCTGAGGTCTTGGTGAACAGCTGAGGTCTCGGTGAACAGCTGAGGTCTCGGTGAACAGCTGAGGTCTTGGTGAACAGCTGAGGTCTCGGTAAACAGCTGAGGTCTTGGTGAACAGCTGAGGTCTCGGTGAACAGCTGAGGTCTTGGTGAACAGCTGAGGTCTTGGTAAACAGCTGAGGTCTTGGTGAACAGCTGAGGTCTCGGTGAACAGCTGAGGTCTCGGTGAACAGCTGAGGTCTCGGTGAACAGCGGAGGTCTCGGTGAACAGCTGAGGTCTCGGTGAACAGCTGAGGTCTCGGTGAACAGCTGAGGTCTCGGTGAACAGCTGAGGTCTTGGTGAACAGCTGAGGTCTTGGTGAACAGCTGAGGTCTCGGTGAACAGCGGAGGTCTCGGTGAACAGCTGAGGTCTCGGTGAACAGCTGAGGTCTCGGTGAACAGTTGAGGTCTCGGTGAACAGCTGAGGTCTCGGTGAACAGCTGAGGTCTCGGTGAACAGCTGAGGTCTCGGTGAACAGCTGAGGTCTCGGTGAACAGCTGAGGTCTTGGTAAACAGCTGAGGTCTAGGTGAACAGCTGAGGTCTCGGTGAACAGCTGAGGTCTTGGTGAACAGCTGAGGTCTCGGTGAACAGCTGAGGTCTTGGTGAACAGCTGAAAAATACAAAGTCATTCGATAAGCACAACACTCTTAAGAGAAATTCAAGACATATTTTCAATTCTGAAATTGGATCAGTGCTCTTAACCCTTGAATACAAAACTTCAGTTACAAATGTCTTAACTAATGCGATACACAGCTATCCAACTCCAATAAAAGAGCACACGTTTCCTTATTGTTAAATGGCAGTATAAATATGTAGAAGTGCTCACAGATTTGGAAGAGAACATACATTTTAAGTATTGAAGGTGCATTTAAATTTGCATAAATCGTTCGTTAGTTCCATATGGGCCAGCTTGCAATTCTCTGTGACAGGCGTATTCCCACAATCCACCACTCTGCCATAAAGAACTATGTCCCTAGGCAGTACCGTAGGGATGGCGTGCAAGTCACGGAACAGGGCAGCGACATCTTGCTTGAGAGTCTGAGAGTTGGTCTCTCCTATGCTCTATTAAGACGATGGCAGTAGTACACACCACCACACTCAATGCCACTTGCCTGCCACTCCACAAACCCAAAGGCTCTTTTAAGAGACAACTAATGAATGAAAATATGAAAATGTGTCTGTGTGTGTCGGCAGGGGGCTGTCAAAACTATAAATTAAATAACTGTCAAAACGTGTCTTCCAGGAGACAAACCCAGAGTCTTCAGATACCTCTAGCCATTACACCACAAACCCTGTTCTTAAAACACTGATTTCGACAGACCATTTAAATGAGCAGTCTTGAAGTGCTTGTTCCAAAACGATTTTGTTCATTTATTTATCTTGCTTGGTTAACTTACAATAGTCTAAACGAGTTGATTTATTGAAAACAGACTCAATTAATCACGTAGCTAACTATGTTAGTGAGCATGTCATTTTCTTTTGACTGCGCACAGCATGGCACACAATTTAAGCAAGCGTAGAGGGGGTTTGATTAATATGGCCCGTCACATCATCGGGCGGAAGCAGGGAGGGAAGGCAGATAGTGTGTTTATCAAAAGCATTCACTTTTGCATGTGAAAACAGAATTGTACTTGTTACTACACGTGCATAATTGCGTCTTGAGTTGACTTCGCCATCAGACAGAGTGGGCATCTGGCTCACATCCGGGAGGCAGCCCGGTTCCAAATGGAATCCAATCACCTTTCAGCCAGTGTAAAACACCCCTACACAGGCACCCATGCAGGAGTGTTGTTTTAGCTGGGTGCACAGTGTGCAGCACCCTGACTACTTTCTACTTGTTGATGGCAACTTCAGATTTTCTGGGAACACACTGAAAAGTAACTTAACACTATGTTAATCAGTCAGCACAAATATGAATTCTAATAATGACAAGGCAAGAGAGGGAGCATTTGCCTGTAAGTGATGAAAAGTATTCTACATTGTTTGAAACAGCGATGCTGTCCTGCGAGCGTGGGAAGTCTGATGCTAGCACGCATTTGCACACTGAACTTAGGCTCTGTTTGGGGTTCAACCATTGACTATAGCTATATGCAGGTTCATAACTAGCTTACTGTTTTTTAAAAAGCAATATGTTTGGTTTGTGTTGTGGTCTTGGCTGTTGAGGAAATGTAGCTTAGCTAACTGCAGTGTTTTTCCTGTCTGAAATCTGGCTACCTCGTCTTACCATAGCTTGGTGTGTGCAATGAAAATTACCCTGAGCAGCGTGGCAGTATCCCAAAGTTTGGTGGGTACTGGAGTGTTGAAAACAGGGGATCTGTCACGCCCTGACCTTAGAGATCCCTGTTTATTCTCTATATTTTGGTTAGGTCTGGGTGTGAATAGGATGGGTACTCTAGGTTTTGTAGTTCTATGTTTTCTTTTTCTTTGTTGGCCTAGTATGGTTCCCAATCAGAGGCAGCTGTCTATCGTTGTCTCTGATTGGGGATCATACTTAGGAAGCCCTTTTCCCACCTTCAGTTGTGGGTGTCAAGTTTGTTATAAGGATCGGAACAAGGCGCAGCGTGGTATGCGTACATTCTTATTTACTTAAAGAATGAAACACTGAACAAACTAACAAAATAACAAAATTAAACTTGAAGCTATACAAACGAGTGCTGACAGGCAACTACACATAGACAAGATCACACAAACACCAAAGGTCATGAAGACCAAGGAGCTCTCCAAACAGGTCAGGGACAAAGTTGTGGAGAAGTACCGATCAGAGTTGGGTTATAAAAAATATCTGGAACTTTGAACATCCCACGGAGCACCATTAAATCCACCATTAAAAAATTGAAAGAATATGGCACCACAGCAAACCTTCCAAGAGAGGGCCACCTACCAAAACCCACAGACCAGGCAAGGAGGGCATTAATCAGAGAGGCAACAAAGAGACCAAAGATAACCCTGAAGGAGCTGCAAAGTTCCACAGAGGAGATTGGAGTATCTGTCCATAGCACCACTTTAAGCCGTACACTCCACAGAGCTGGGCTTTATGGATGAGTGGCCAAAAATAAGCAAGCATGTTTGGTGGTCGCCAAAGGGCATGTGGGAGACTCCCCAAACATATATAAGAAGGTACTCTGGTCACATGAGACTAAAATTGAGCTTTTTGGCCATCAAAGACAAACACTTTTTTTGCACCTATCATCACCCCAAGAACCCTATCCCCACAGTGAAGCATGGTGGTGGCAGCATCATGCTTTGGGGATGTTTTTAATTGGCAGGGACTGGGAAACTGGTCAGAATTTAAGGAATGATGGATGGCGCTAAATACAGGGAAATTATTGAGATAAACCTGTTTCGGTCTTCTAGAGATTTGAGATTGGGACTGATGTTCACCTTCCAGCAGGAAAATGACCCTAAGCATACTGGTAAAGCAACACTCGAGTGGTTTAAGGGAAAACATTTAAATGTCTTGGAATGGCCTAGTCAAACCACAGACCTCAATCCAATTGAGAATCTGTGGTATGACTTAAAGATTGCTGTACACCAGCGGAACCCATCCAACTTGAAGGAGCTAGAGCAGTTTTGCCTTGAAGAATGGGCAACAATCCCAGTGGCTAAATGTGCCGAGATATAGAGATATACCCCAAGAGACTTGCAGCTTTAATTGCTGCAGAGGGTGGCTCTACAAAGTTTTGACTTGGGGGGTGTGAATAGTTATGCACGCTCAAGTTTTCATTTCTTTTGGTCTTATTTCTTGTTTGTTTCACAATAAAAACATTTTGCATCTTTAAAGTGGTAGGCATGTTGTGTAAATCAAATGATTCAAACCTCCCCAAAAATCCATGTTCATTCCAGGTTGGAAGCAACAAAATAGGAAAAATACCTAAAGGGGGTGAATACTTTCGCAAGCCGCTGTATGTAGGTGTGTTTGTCTGTGTATGGATTTCATGTGTTTACGCTGAGTAACGTATGTGCGAGCTTGTGCTTGTCTGTTTGTTGTTTACCGGGTAGCTGTTTGTGAGCCACAGTAGCCACCTGTTGTACTGTGGTCCTGTGGTCCTGTTGTACTGTGGTCATGTGGTCCTGTTGTACTGTGGTCCTGTGGTACTGTTGTACTGTGGTCCTGTGGTCCTGTTGTGCGGTGGTCCTGTGGTCCTGTTGTGGTCCTGTGGTCCTGTTGTGGTCCTGTGGTCCTGTTGTGCGGTGGTCCGGTTGTGATGTGGTCCTGTGGTCCGGTTGTGCGGTGGTCCTGTGGTCCTGTTGTGCGGTGGTCCTGTGGTCCTGTTGTGCGGTGGTCCTGTGGTCCTGTTGTGCGTGGTTCTGTTATGCGATGGTCCTGTGGTCCTGTTGTGCTGTGGTCCTGTGGTCCGGTTGTGCGGTGGTCCTGTGGTCCGGTTGTGCTGTGGTCCTGTGGTCCGGTTGTGCGGTGGTCCTGTGGTCCGGTTGTGCTGTGGTCCTGTGGTCCTGCTGTGCGGTGGTCCTGTGGTCCTGCTGTGCGGTGGTCCTGTGGTCCTGCTGTGCAGTGGTCCAGTGGTCCTGCTGTGCGGTGGTCCTGTGGTCCTGTTGTGCGGTGGTCCTGTGGTCCTGCTGTGCAGTGGTCCTGTGGTCCTGTTGTGCGGTGGTCCTGTGGTCCTGTTGTGCGGTGGTCCTGTGGTCCTGTTGTGCGGTGGTCCTGTGGTCCTGTGTTCCTGTGGTCCTGTTGTGCGGTGGTCCTGTAGTCCTGTTGTGCGGTGGTCCTGTGGTCCTGCTGTGCGGTGGTCCTGTGGTCCTGTTGTGCGGTGGTCCTGTGGTCCTGTGGTCCTGCTGTGCGGTGGTCCTGTGGTCATGCTGTGCGGTGGTCCTGTGGTCCTGCTGTGCAGTGGTCCTGTGGTCCTGCTGTGCGGTGGTCCTGTGTTCCTGCTGTGCGGTGGTCCTGTGGTCCTGCTGTGCGGTGGTCCTGTGGTCCTGCTGTGCGGTGGTCCTGTGGTCCTGTTGTGCGGTGGTCCTGTGGTCCTGTGGTCCTGTTGTGCGGTGGTCCTGTGGTCCTGTGGTCCTGTGGTCCTGTTGTGCGGTGGTCCTGTGGTCCTGTGGTCCTGCTGTGCGGTGGTCCTGTGGTCCTGTTGTGCGGTTTTCCTGTGGTCCTGTTGTGCGGTGGTCCTGTGATCCTGTTGTGCGGTGGTCCTGTGGTCCTGCTGTGCGGTGGTCCTGTGGTCCTGTTGTGTGGTGGTCCTGTGGTCCTGTGGTCCTGCTGTGCGGTGGTCCTGTGGTCCTGCTGTGTGGTGGTCCTGTGCTCCTGCTGTGTGGTGGTCCTGTGTTGTAGTCCAGGCCTGTGACATGTCATACTGCAGTGTTTAGGGTTTTCAACGAATCACTGCTATTCCACACGCCCCCTGCAAAATGAGTGACCCACAAACAGAATAGACAAGCTAAGCAGAAGCATAAAACCAGATCAGATGATTTTTAACAGTGAATGGTCATCTAAATGTTTCATTCATTGTGTTTTGGTACAGTGTCAGTGTGATAAAAGGTCATGTTCAGTTAGTAAGGTTGAAGCCCTCATTAGCTATTTCTATGAACCTATCCATACACAAGCATGCACTCACAAACGCATGCACGCAGCCATACACACACACACACACACACACACACACACACACACACACACACACACACACACACACACACACACACACACACACACACACACACACACACACACACACACACACACACACACACACACACACAAATGCGTGCTGGCATGCCATGCACGTATACACAAACACACACAGGAGAGCAAACATCACATTACTTGTCATGTTAAAACATAGAGCAGAGTACTAAAATAACAGAGATCAGATGTTACCATCATGTTAAAAAGGGGAGAAGGAGAGAAGGGAACATAGGCTACACAGTGATATGCAGGAATGACAGTGAAATAGCTAGCAGCCTACTTGACAAATGCCTTCATGTGAAGGGTATGTTTAAACTCCTTCCACACTCTCGCCATGCTCTAAACAGGATTACGTTTCTCACACCTCGCAAGGTCATGAATGCAACATCAAAATGGCTGGGGGCCTTGTGGGATCAGGCTTTTCACGGCTGGCTGTTTGTCACACGTATGTTCACTTATACATGCACGCACGCGCGCACGCACACACACACACACACACACACACACACACACACACACACACACACACACACACACACACACACACACACACACACACACACACACACACACACACACACACACACACACACACACACAACAACAACAATTATGTTTAGTAACTCCACAACTTCCACCTGGTGTGGGCAGCATTTAGGGGGTCATGTACAGCACATAAACTGCAGGCGACTCTCATGTAAATTCTCTCCACCTGACAACTTAGTATTCTTATAAGCTCCAGTAGTCAGCTGTCTACTGCTTTCTTCAGAGGGCAGCCATGACTCTACGTTAATGTGGGTGTCTGTGTTGCTCGGTGTGTCTGAGTTTGAAGTGTGTGTTTGGAAGAGACCTTGTGGTGTGTGTGTGTGTGTGTGTGTGTGTGTGTGTGTGTGTGTGTGTGTGTGTGTGTGTGTGTGTGTGTGTGTGTGTGTGTGTGTGTGTGTGTGTGTGTGTGTGTGTGTGTGTGTGGGCCCTCTCCTTCTCAGACAACCAGGAAGGGCTTCAGCTCTCAGCCTGGAGTTTGAAAATAATCCCTCTGATAGGGGAGGAGGACAGATGAGGACAGAGGAGGAGAGAGGAGGAGAGAGGACAGATGAGGACAGATGAGGAGAGAGGAGGAGAGAGGACAGATGAGGACAGATGAGGAGAGAGGAGAGAGGACATATGAGGGCAGATGAGGAGAGGGGAGGAGAGAGGAGGAGAGAGGAGGACATAGAACAGATGAGGACAGAGGAGAGAGGAGGGGAGAAGTGGAGAGGAGGATCGAGGAGAGATTGATGAGAGAGGAGGACAGAGGAGAGAGGAGGACAGAGGAGAGACGAGGACAGAGGATAGAGGAGAACAGAGGAGAAGAGGAGAGGGGAGAGGAGAACCACAATGACTCAGTCAGTAAACAGGCCTGGGGGCTTTGAGGTGCATGTCCCCGCCCCAGTGCTTACAGGACTCCTCCCAGCCCAGGAGGGCTGCTTTGTAAGATTGGTAAGGCTGATGTCACACCACTTGAATGCCACTTGAATGAGAGTACAGAGAAAAGGAATCTCTGTGGCCTGTAAAACCCTCACCTCTCAGTAACACAGAGCAGAACTGATACGGCCTAACCACAACTCACCCACATTAGTCAGCAACCATGTAAGGCCACATGTAGGAAAGTCATAAAGCTACAATGAACCCCCCCCCCCATGACCCCCCAAAACCCAAGCCAGTGAAATGAAGGGGCGAGCAGAGTGACGTTTGACGAATGAACAGCTCTTTATTGAGATGATGAAAAGTGGCTGGCAGGGAGAGAGAGGTAGTAAGAAAGGGGACAAAGGCCATCTCAATCAGCGGACCACTATGTTTTTCATTGCCCTCCTTTGTGTGGCTGTCATTTTGGCCGGGAGCGGGGTGGCGGTGGCGTGGAGGGAGAGGCGGGCGCTCAGGGAAGCATAAGGTAATCCCTTAAGTGGGAGACTTTAACTCTCCCACACAGTAAACAGGAGGGCATTGTTAATGGCTAATGTTACAGAACCACAAGAGCATCCAGTGCACTGTGTGGGTGTGTTAGACAAGCAATGTGTGTGTGTGTGTGTGTGTGTGTGTGTGTGTGGCTGTGTGTGTGTGGCTGTGTGTGTGTGGATGTGTGTGTGTGGCTGTGTGAGTGTGTGTACCACAAAATCCATGTGACAGAGTACACTGCCCTGCAGTCAAGTGGCACAGGAAGGGGAACAGATGCTTCTCTTCCAGGAGAATCAAGCCACTGCATTGGACATTTCACTGATCACCTCCCAATTCAATTAAGGACCGCCAACCATCAGTTTTGGAAATGTGTGTGTATTTGTGTGTGTGCGTGTGTGTGTGTGTGTGTGGGGGGGGGTGTTAGTATCTGGGTAAGGGGCACAGGGGTGACCCCTCCAGTGAAGCAGGGCAGGACAATACAATAAGAGTCTTGTTAATGAGGTCACGCCATACCTCCCACCTGTTACCCAGAAAACAACACTGCACCAGCCGAGTGCTTCCCTGGGAAGGTTCATTTGAGGCCCTCCTTTCTTCATTTAGCCAACGGTCCATTTATCTATCTCCCTGTCTGGAGATTCACATGGCTTACAAAGATTCCTGTCTGCACACTGTAAACTGCACTCTGCCAGTATAATGTTTAGTCTGGCCTGGTCTAACCCTTGCTGGAGAAGTGAGGACAGGAGAGGACAAAAAAAATACAGGACAAGAGAGGACAGGACAGGAGAAAAGAAGAGAGGAGAGAACAGGACAGGAGAAAAGAAGAGGGGAGAGGAGAGAACAGGACAGGAGAGGAGAAGATAGGAGAGGAAAAGATAGGAGAGGACAGGAGAAGATAGGAGAGGACTGGAGAGAAGAGGACAGAACAAGAAAGGAGAAAAGGAGAGGAGAGGACAGGAGAGGAGAGTAGAGGACAGGAGAGAAGTGGACAGTGGAGGACAGGGGATGACAGGAGAGAACAGGAAAGGAGAGGACAGGAAAGGAGAGTAGAGGACCCGAGAGTGGAGGACAGGAGAGTAGAGGACAGGAGAGAAGAGTACATGAAAGGAGAAGAGAGAAAAGAGGAGAGGACAGTCAAGGACAAGAGAGAGAGGACAGGACAGGACAGAAGAGGGGAAGAGAGGACAGGACAGGAGAGGACAAGAGAGAAGTACACAGGACAAGAAATGAGAGGAGGACAGGACAAGAGAGGACATGAGAAGGGGGACAGGAGAGAGAGGACAGGAGAGGAGAAGAGAGAACAGAAGAGAAGAGGAAAGGACAGGAGAGGACAGGAGAGGATAGAAGAAGAGAGGTGAGGAAAGGAGAGGAGAGAAGAAGAGAGGAGAGAAGAAGAGAGGAGAGGACAGGAGAGGAGAGAAGAAGAGAGGAGAGGAAATGAGAGGAGAGAAGAAGAGAGGAGAGAAGAAGAGAGGAGAGGACAGGAGAGAAGAAGAGAGAAGAAGAGAGGAGAGGACAGGAGAGGAGAGAAGAAGAGAGGAGGGGAAAGGAGAGGGGAAGAGACTAGAGGATAGGAAAGGAATGGATAGGAAAGAAGTAGAGAGGAGAGGACAGGAGAGGGGAAGAGAGGAGAGGAGGGGAGAGAAGAAGAGAGGAGAGGACAGGAGAGGAGAGAAGAAGAGAGGAGGGGAAAGGAGAGGGGAAGCGACTAGAGGATAGGAAAGGAATGGATAGGAAAGAAGTAGAGAGGAGAGGACAGGAGAGGGGAAGAGAGGGGAAGAGAGGAGAGGACAGGAGAGGAGAGAAGAAGAGAGGAGAGGACAGGAGAGGAGAGAAGAAGAGAGGAGGGGAAAGGAGAGGGGAAGAGACTAGAGGATAGGACAGGACTGGATAGGAAAGAAGTAATATATGCCATTTAGGAAGAGAAGCTTTTATCCAAAGGACTTACAGTCATGTGTGCATACATTCTACGTATGGGTGGTCCCGGGGATCGAACCCACTACCCTGAGAGTTACAAGCGCCATGCTCTAGGACAACTGAGCTACAGTAGAAGAGAGAGGGGAAGAGAGGGGAAGAGAGGGGATGAGAGGACATTAGAGGAGAGAAGAAGAGAGGAGAGGAAAGGAGAGGAGAGAAGAAGAGAGGAGAGAAGAAGAGATGAGAGGACAGGAGAGGAGAGAAGAAGAGAGGAGAGGACAGGAGAGGAGAGAAGAAGAAGAGAGGAGGGGAAAGGAGAGGGGAAGAGACTAGAGGATAGGAAAGGAATGGATAGGAAAGAAGTAGAGAGGAGAGGACAGGAGAGGGGAAGAGAGGGGAAGAGAGGAGAGGACAGGAGAGGGGAAGAGAGGGGAAGAGAGGAGAGGACAGGAGAGGAGAGGAGAAGAGAGGAGAGGACAGGAGAGGAGAGAAGAAGAAGAGAGGAGGGGAAAGGAGAGGGGAAGAGACTAGAGGATAGGAAAGGAATGGATAGGAAAGAAGTAGAGAGGAGAGGACAGGAGAGGACAGGAGAGGGGAAGAGAGGACAGGACAGGACAGGGGAAGAGAGGGGAAGAGAGGAGAGGACAGGAGAGGAGAGAAGAAGAGAGAAGAGGACAGGAGAGGAGAGAAGAAGAGAGAAGATGACAGGAGAGCGGAAGAGAGGGGAAGAGAGGAGAGGAAAGGAGAGGAGAGAAGAAGAGAGGAGAGGACAGGAGAGGAGACAAGAAGAGAGACGATGACAGGAGAGGGGAAGAGAGGGGAAGAGAGGAGAGGAAAGGAGAGGGGAAGAGACTAGAGGATAGGACAGGACTGGAAAGGAAAGAAGTAGAGTGTAGAGGACTGGAGAGGGGAAGAGAGGAGAGGAGAGGAGAGGAGAGGAGAGGAGAGGAGAGGAGAGGAGAGGAGAGGAGAGGAGAGGAGAGGAGAGGAGAGAGGAGAGGGAGAGAGGAGAGGAGAGGAGAGGAGAGGAGAGGAGAGGAGAGGAGAGGAGAGGAGAGGAGAGGAGAATAGACTAGAGGATAGGACAGGACTGGATAGGAAAGAAGTAGAGATGAGAGAACAGGAGAGGGGAAGAGACGAGAGGATATGACAGGACTGGATAGGAAAGAAGTAGAGAAGAGAGGACAGGAGAGGGGAAGAGAGGAGAGGGGAAGAGAGGAGAGGAAAGGAGAGGGGAAGAGACTAGAGGATAGAACAGGACTGGATAGGAAATAAGTAGAGAGGAGAGGACATGAGAGGAGAGAAGAAGAGAGGAGAGGACAGGAGAGGAGAGGACAGTAGAGGAGAGGACAGGAGAGAAGAGAAGAAGAGAGGACAGGAGGGGAGAAGAGAGGAGAGGACAGGAGAAGAGAAGAGAGGAGAGGAGAGGACAGGACAGGAGTGGAGAAGATAAGAGAGGAGAAGACAGGAGAGGAGAAGAGAGGAGAGGACAGGACAGGAGAGGACAGGAGAGGAGAGGACAGGAGAAGAGAAGAGAGGAGAGGACAGGAGAGGAGAGGACAGGAGAGGAGTTGAGAGGAGAATAGAGGAGAGGAGAGGAGAGGAGAGGAGAGGAGAGGAGAGGAGAGGAGAGGACAGGAGAGGAGAGGAGAGGACAGGAGAGGACAGGAGGGGACAGGAGAAGAGATGACAAGAGAGGAGAGGACAGGAGAGGACAGGAGAGGAGAAGAGAGGACAGGACAGGAGAGGAGAAGAGGGACAGGACTGGAGAAGAGAAGAGGTTAGGACAGGGACAAAGGAGAGGAGAGGAGAGGAGAGGAGAGGAGAGGAGAGGAGAGGACAGGAGAGGAGAGGAGAAGAGAAGAGAGGAGAGGACAGGAGAGGAGAAGAGAGGAGAGGAGAGGAGAGGACAAGAGAGGACAAGAGAGGAGAAGAGAGGAGAGGACAAGAGAGGACAAGAGAGGAGAAGAGAGGAGGGGAGAGGAGGATACAAGAGAGGAGAAGAGAGGAGATGAGAGGACAAGAGAGGAGAAGAGAGGCGAGGAGAGGAGAGGACAAGAGAGGAGAGTAGAGGACAGGACAGGACTGGAGAGGAGAGGACAGGAGAGGAGAGGACAAGAGAGGAGAGGAGAGAACAGGAGAGGAGTGGTTAGGAGAGGAGAGGAGAGGACAAGAGAGGAGAGGAGAGGAGAGGAGAGGAGAGGAGAGGACGGGACGGGACTGGAGAGGAGAGGACAGGAGAGGAGAGGACAGGAGAGGAGAGGACAGGAGAGGAGAGGAGAGGAGAGGAGAGGAGAGGAGAGGAGAGGAGAGGAGAGGAGAGGAGAGGAGAGGAGAGGAGAGGAGAGGAGAGGAGAGGAGAGGAGAGGAGAGGAGAAGAGAGAAGAGGACAGGAGAGGACAGGAGAGGAAAAGATAGGAGAGGAGAGGAGAGGAGAGGACAGGACAGGACAGGACAGGAGAGGAGAGGAGAGGAGAGGAGAGGAGAGGAGAGGAGGAGAGGTCTTGTCTTTTCCTATCTTGCCACATGTCCTGTCCTGCCATGTCCTGTCTTGTTTTGTCTTGTCCTGTCCTCTATTGTCCCGTCCTGTCTTATTCTGTCTTGTCTTGTCCTATCTTGCCACATGTCCTGTCCTGTCTTGTTCTCTATTGTCTTGTCCTATCTTGCCAATGTCCTGTCCTGTCCTGTCCTGTACTTTCTTGTCCAATCATGTCTTGTCCTGTCCTGTCTTGTCCTGTCCTGTCTTGTCCTGTCCTGTCTTGTCCTGTATTGTCTTGTCATGCCCTGTCTTGTTATGTCTTGTCCTGTCTTGTATTATCCTGTCCTGTCTTGTTATGTCTTGTTCTGTCTTGTCTTTTCCTATCTTGCCACATGTCCTGTCCTGCCTGATCCTGTCTTGTTTTGTCTTGTCCTGTCCTCTATTGTCCCGTCCTGTCTTGTTCTGTCTTGTCTTGTCCTATCTTGCCACATGTCCTGTCCGGTCTTGTCCTGTCTTGTTTTGTCCTGTCCTGTCTTGTTCTGTCTTGTCCTGTCTTGTTTCCCCACATGTCCTGTCCTGTCTTGTTCTGTCTTGTCGTGTCTTGTCTTGTCCTATCTTGCCACATGTCCTGTCCTTTAGTGACTTGTCCTGTATTGTCCTGTCTTGTTCTGTCTTGTCTTATCTTGCCACATGTCCTGTCCTGTCTTGTCCTGTCTTGTTTTTCTTGTCCTGTCTTGTATTTTCCTGTCCTTTCCTGTCTTGTATTGTCCTGTCTTGTCTTGTCCTGTCTTGTCTTGTCTTATCTTTCTACATGTCCTGTCCCGTCTTGGCCTGTCTTGTTCTGTCTTGTCGTGTCTTGTCTTGTCCTATCTTGCCACATGTCCTGTCCTGTCCTGTATTGACTTGTCCTGTATTGCCCTGTCTTGTTCTGTCTTGTCTTATCTTGCCACATGTCCTATCCTGTCTTGTCCTGTCTTGTTTTTCTTGTCCCATCCTGTATTGTCCTTTCCTGTCTTGTCCTGTCTTGTCTTGTCCTGTCCTGTATTGTCCTGTCCTCAAATCAATCATGTATTTATCTAGCCCTTCTTACATCAGCTGATATCTCAAAGTGCTGTACAGAAACCCAGCCTAAAACCTAAAACCTAAAACAGCAAGCAATGCAGGTGTAGAAGCACAGTGGCTAGGAAAAACTCCCTAGAAAGGCCAAAACCTAGGAAGAAACCTCGAGAGGAATCAGGCTATGAGGGGTGGCCAGTCCTCTTCTGGCTGTGCCGGGTGGAGATTATAACAGAACATGGCCAAGATGTTCAAATGTTCATAAATGACCAGCATGGTCAAACAATAATCACCACAGCAGGGTGCAACAACTAGTAAATGTCAGTTGGCTTTTCATAGCCGATCATTGAGAGTATGTCTACCGCTCATGCTGTCTCTAGAGAGTTGAAAACAGCAGGTCTGGGACAGGTAGCACGCCCGGTGAACAGGTCAAGGTTCCATAGCCGCAGGCAGAACAGTTGAAACTGGAGCGGCAGCACGGCCAGGTGGACTGGGGACAGCAAGGAGTCATCAGGCCAGGTAGTCCTGAGGCATGGTCCTCGAACTCAGGTCATCCGAGAGAGAGAAAGAAAGAAAGAGAGAATTAGAGAGAGCATACTTAAATTCACACAGGACACCGGATAAGACAGGCGAAGTACTCCAGATATAACAGACTGACCCGAGCCCCCCGACACATAAACTACTGCAGCAGCACTGAGACAGCCTCCAGTATTGTCCTGTCTTGTCCTGTCTTCTCGTGTCCTATCTTGCCATATATACTGTCTTGTCTTGTCCTGGTGTAACGGAATGACACACACAATCTTGTATGGCATTGTACTTGACTTTGATCAAATGGAGACACAAAAACACACACACACACACACACACACACACACACACACACACACACACACACACACGCACACACACACACACACACACACACACACACACACACACACACACACACACACACACACACACACACACACACACACACACACACACACGCACAAGCAAGCAGTGCAACATACTCAGTTATCATCTCAATCATAGCATTAGGTTTTCAGTTGATAAAGATATCAGACTGTACTGTACAACATTGTTGTGGAATTGGGAAAATACTTGTTATCCTCCTGTAGAATTAAACTATTAAAATAATCCTGTTGCCTTCGGCTGTCTGTTGCCTGGTTGCTGTCTGTTTTACAGACAGAGAAGAGATAGTATTGGCAGAGAGAGAGGAGATAGTATTGGCAGAGAGAGAAGATAGTATTGACAGACAGAGAAGAGATAGTATTGGCAGAGAGAGAAGAGATAGTATTGGCAGAGAGAGAAGAGATAGTATTGACAGACAGAGAAGAGAAGGTATTGACAGAGAGAGAAGAGATAGTATTGACAGACAGAGAAGAGATATTATTGACAGAGAGAGAAGAGACAGTATTGACAGACAGATAGTATTGACAGACATACATTACATTACATTTAAGTCATTTAGCAGACGCTCTCATCCAGAGCGAAATTGGTGCATTCACCTTATGACATCCAGTGGAACAGTCACTTTACAATAGTGCATCTAAATCTTAAAAGGGGGGTGAGAAGGATTACTTATCCTATCCTAGGTATTCCTTAAAGAGGTGGGGTTTCAGGTGTCTCCGGAAGGTGGTGATTGACTCCGCTGTCCTGGCGTCGTGAGGGAGTTTGTTCCACCATTGGGGGCCAGAGCAGCGAACAGTTTTGACTGGGCTGAGCGGGAACTGTACTTCCTCAGTGGTAGGGAGGCGAGCAGGCCAGAGGTGGATGAACGCAGTGCCCTTGTTTGGGTGTAGGGCCTGATCAGAGCCTGGAGGTACTGAGGTGCCGTTCCCCTCACAGCTCCGTAGGCAAGCACCATGGTCTTGTAGCGGATGCGAGCTTCAACTGGAAGCCAGTGGTGAGAGCGGAGGAGCGGGGTGACGTGAGAGAACTTGGGAAGGTTGAACACCAGACGGGCTGCGGCGTTCTGGATGAGTTGTAGGGGTTTAATGGCACAGGCAGGGAGCCCAGCCAACAGCGAGTTGCAGTAATCCAGACGGGAGATGACAAGTGCCTGGATTAGGACCTGCGCCGCTTCCTGTGTGAGGCAGGGTCGTACTCTGCGGATGTTGTAGAGCATGAACCTACAGGAACGGGCCACCACCTTGATGTTAGTTGAGAACGACAGGGTGTTGTCCAGGATCACGCCAAGGTTCTTAGCGCTCTGGGAGGAGGACACAATGGAGTTGTCAACCGTGATGGCGAGATCATGGAACGGGCAGTCCTTCCCCAGGAGGAAGAGCAGCTCCGTCTTGCCGAGGTTCAGCTTGAGGTGGTGATCCGTCATCCACACTGATATGTCTGCCAGACATGCAGAGATGCGATTCGCCACCTGGTCATCAGAAGGGGAAAGGAGAAGATTAATTGTGTGTCGTCTGCATAGCAATGATAGGAGAGACCATGTGAGGTTATGACAGAGCCAAGTGACTTGGTGTATAGCCTAGAACAGAATGGTGAGGAGAGGGCCACGCCACCTGGTAGAGCGACAGGTAGGACGCAATCCAAGCGTGGGGCCGGAGATGCCCAACCCCTGAAGGATGAGAGCAGAGGAGAGAGAGTTAGCAGCGGTGCGGAGCGCCTCCGTGATACCTAGTCTTGAGACCTGTGGAGAGATGAGAGCGCGTGAGTGAGGAGACAGATTCTGTAGTTGCGCCACGCCACCTGGAAGAGAGTCTCATAATGAGACCTGCTGGGATCAAGAAGGTCAAGAAAAGAGTTTTGGAGAGAAAAGAAAGAAGGGATACTGGTCTGTAGTTGTTGACCTGTCAGGGGTGCAACTCGCTCTCTTGAAGACGCAATCAGATAAGAGATAGTATTGACAGACATAGAAGAGATAGTATTGACAGAGAGAGAAGAGATAGTATTGACAGACAGACAAGAGATAGTATTGACAGAGAGAGAAGAGATATTATTGACAGAGAGAGAAGAGATATTATTGACAGAGAGAGAAGAGATAGTATTGACATACAGATAGTATTGACAGACATAGAAGAGATAGTTTTGACCAACAGAGAAGATATTTTATTGACAGAGAGAAAAGAGATTGCTTTGAAAGATGGAGAGGAGATAGTATTGACAGATAGATAGTATTGACACAGAGAAGAGATAGTATTGAAAGACAGAGAAGATATCGCATTGACCCACAGAGAAGAGATAGTATTGGCAGACCTAGATGAGATAGTATTGACAGACAGAGAAGAGATAGTATTGGCAGAGAGAGAAGCGATAGTTTTGAAAGATAGAGAAGAGATAGAGGAAATAGTATTGACAGACAGATAGTATAGACAGACAGAGAAGAGATAGTATAGACAAACAGAGAGAGATAGTATTGACAGACAGATAGTATAGACAGACAGAGAAGAGATAGTATAGACAGACACAGAGAGATAGTATTGACAGACAGATAGTATAGACAGACAGAGATAGATAGTATAGACAGACAGAGAAGAGATAGTATAGACAAACAGAGAGAGATAGTATTGACAGACAGATAGTATAGACAGACAGAGAAGAGATAGTATAGACAGACACAGAGAGATAGTATTGACAGACAGGTAGTATAGACAGACAGAGAAGAGATAGTATAGACAGACAGAGAAGAGATAGTATAGACAGACAGAGAGAGATAGTATTGACAGACAGATAGTATAGACAGACAGAGAAGAGATATTATAGACAGACAGAGAGAGATAGTATTGACAGACAGATAGTATAGACAGACAGAGATAGATAGTATTGACAGACAGATAGTATAGACAGACAGAGAAGAAATAGTATAGACATTTAACATTTACATTTAAGTCATTTAGCAGACGCTCTTATCCAGAGCGACTTACAAATTGGTGCATTCACCTTATGACATCCAGTAGAACAGTCACTTTACAATAGTGCATCTAAATCTTAAAGGGGGGTGAGAAGGATTACTTATCCTATCCTATAGACAGACAGAGAAGAGATAGTATAGACAGACAGAGAAGAGATAGTATAGACAGACAAAGAAGAGATAGTATTGACAGACAGATAGTATAGACAGACAGAGAAGAGATAGTATAGACAGACAGAGAAGAGATACTATTGGCAAGGTTGTTTTCATTTTCGAATTGCTGTACAGAAATAGCATACACGTCTTGAGCCATGTGAATAAAGGTTTTCAAGTAATACAGGAGGACATATTAGTGCAAAATCAAGAAGTGCATATCAAGAAGTACATATACTTTATATGTCTTGTTATAAAAATGACATAATTGGTACATGGTCAGGAATATGTTGGTTTTGTGTGATTCTCTGTAGACTATATTCACATAATCTAAAAATAAATCTTTATGTCGTTGTTTATTATACAAACGTTTTCTTTTACAAAGAATCTGTTTCACAAATGGCTGCTTACTTCAGAGGTGTTCAGTTACACTGGTAGAAAATTGGAAGGGGGGTTGAGAGTAAAAATATAGAACGAAAGTGAGACGAATCAGTCAAGAGAGAGTGGGAATGCAAAACAAACTCCCAACGCCATTCCTTCTTTCAAAGTGTGAAAATCTCTATAAACCCATCACCTCCAATGACAGGCATGACAAGAGGAGAAACAGAGGAGATGGAGAGAAACAGAGAGAGACAGAGAGAGACAGAAAGAGAGAAACAAAGAGAAACATAAACAGAGAGAAACAGACAGAGACAGATAGAAACAGAGAGAGACAGAGAGACACAGAGAGAGACAGAGAGAGAGATAGAAACAGAGAGACACAGAGAGAGAGATAGAAACAGAGAGAGACAGAGAGAGACAGAAAGAGAGAAACAAAGAGAAACATAAACAGAGAGAAACAGACAGAGACAGATAGAAACAGAGAGAGACAGAGAGACACAGAGAGAGACAGAGAGAGAGATAGAAACAGAGAGACACAGAGAGAGAGATAGAAACAGAGAGAGACAGAGAGAGACAGAAAGAGAGAAACAAAGAGAAACATAAACAGAGAGAAACAGACAGAGACAGATAGAAACAGAGAGAGACAGAGAGACACAGAGAGAGACAGCGAGAGAGATAGAAACAGAGAGAGACAATCCACAAAAATGGAGAAAAATTTGACCCCAATAACTACCGTGGAATATGCGTCAACAGTAACCTTGGGAAAATCCTCTGAATTATCATTAACAGCAGACTCGTACACTTCCTCAATGAAAACAATGTACTGAGCAAATGTCAAATTGGCTTTTTACCAAATTACCGTACAACAGACCATGTTTTCACCCTGCACACCCTAATTGACAACCAAACAAACCAAAACAAAGGCAAAGTCTTCTCATGCTTTGTTGATTTCAAAAAAGCCTTCGACTCAATTTGGCATGAGGGTCTGCTATACAAACTGATGGAAAGTGGTGTTGGGGGTAAAACATACGACATCATAAAATCCATGTACACAATCAACAAGTGTGCGGTTAAAATTGGCAAAAAAACACAAATTTCTTCACACAGGGTTGTGGGGTTAGACAGGGATGCAGCTTAAGCCCCACCCTCTTCAACATATATATCAACGAACTGGCGCGGGCACTAGAAAAGTCTGCAGCACCCGGCCTCACCCTACAAGAATCCGAAGTCAAATTTCTGCTGTTTGCTGATGATCTGGTACTTCTGTCACCAACCAAGGAGGGCCTACAGCAGCACCTAGATCTTATGCACAGATTCTGTCAGACCTGGGCCCTGACAGTAAATCTCAGTAAGACCAAAATAATGGTGTTCCAAAAAAGGTCTAGTCACCAGGACCACAAATACAAATTCCATCTAGACACTGTTGCCCTAGAGCACACAAAAAACCATACATACCTTGGCCTAAACATCAGCGCCACAGGTAACTTCCACAAAGCTGTGAACGATCTGAGAGACTTGGCAAGAAGGGCATTCTATGCCATCAAAAGGAACATAAATTTCAACATACCAATTTGGATCTGGCTAAAAATACTTGAATCAGTCATAGAGCCCATTGCCCTTTATGGTTGTGAGGTCTGGGGTCCGCTCACCAACCAAGACTTCACAAAATGGGACAAACACCAAATTGAGACTCTGCACGAAGAATTCTGCAAAAATATCCTCAGTGTACAACGTAGAAAACCAAATAATTCATGCAGAGCAGAATTAGGCCGATACCCACTAATTATCAAAATCCAGAAAAGAGCTGTTAAATTCTATAACCACTTAAAAGGAAGCGATTCCCAAACCTTCCACAACAAAGCCATCACCTACAGAGAGATGAACCTAGAGAAGAGTCCCCTAAGCAAGCTGGTCCTGGGGCTCTGTTCACAAACACACCCTACAGAGTCCCAGGACAGCAGCACAATTAGACCCAACAAAATCATGAGAAAACAAAAAGATAATTACTTGACACATTGGAAAGAATTAACAAAAAAACTGAGCAAACTAGAATGCTATTTGGCCCTACACAGAGAGTACACAGCGGCAGAATACCTGACCACTGTGACTGACCCAAAATTAAGGAAAGCTTTGACTATGTACAGACACAGCGAGCATAGCCTTGCTATTGAGAAAGGCAGGCGTAGGCAGACATGGCTCTCAAGAGAAGACAGGCTATGTGCTCACTGCCCACAAAATGAGGTGGAAACTGAGCTGCACTTCCTAACCTCCTGCCCAATGTATGACCATATTAGAGAGACATATTTCCCTCAGATTACACAGATCCACAAGGAATTCGAAAACAAATCCAATTTTGAAAAACTCCCATATCTACTGGGTGAAATTCCACAGTGTGCCATCAAGGCAGCAAGATTTGTGACCTGTTGCCACGAGAAAAGGGCAACCAGTGAAGAACACGCACCATTGTAAATACAACCCATATCTATGCTTATTTATTTTATCTTGTGTCCTTTACCATTTGTACATTGTTAAAAAACTGTATATATATATATATATATATATATATATATATATATATATATATATATATATAATATGACATTTGTAATGTCTTTATTGTTTTGAAACTTCTGTATGTGTGATGTCTACTGTTAATTTTTATTGTTTATTTCACTTTATATATTATCTACCTCACTTGCTTTGGCAATGTTAACACATGTTTCCCATGCCAATAAAGCCCTTGAATTGAATTGAATTGACAGAGAGACACAGAGAGAGAGAGATAGAAACAGAGAGAGACAGAGAGAGAAAGATAGAGACAGATTGAAACAGAGAGACACAGAGAAACAGTTAGAGACAGAGAGAGAGATAGAAACAGAGAGAGACAGAGAGACACAGAGAGAGAGATAGAAACAGAGAGAGACAGAGAGAGAAAGATAGAGACAGATTGAAACAGAGAGAGACAGAGAGAGACAGAGAAACAGTGAGAGACAGAGAGAGAGATAGAAACAGAGAGAGACAGAGAGAGAAAGATAGAGACAGATTGAAACAGAGAGAGACAGAGAGAGACAGAGAAACAGTGAGAGACAGAGAGAGAGATAGAAACAGAGAGAGACAGAGAGAGAGATAGAAACAGAAATAGACAGAGAGAGACAGAGAAAGAGTGAGAGACAGATAGAAACAGAGAGAGACGCAGAGAGAGAGAGATAGAAACAGAGAGAGACAGAAAGAGACAGAGAAACAGTGAGAGACAGAGAGAGACAGAGAAACAGTGAGACAGATATAAACAGAGAGAGACAGCGAGAGACAGAGAGAGACAGAGAGAGACAGTGAGAGACAGAGAAACAGTGAGAGACAGATAGAAACAGAGAGAGACACAGAGAGACAGAGAGAGACAGTGAGAGACAGAGAAACAGTGAGAGACAGAGAGAGACAGAGAAACAGTGAGAGACAGATAGAAACAGAGAGAGACAGAGAGAGACAGAGAGAGACAGTGAGAGACAGAGAAACAGTGAGAGACAGAGAGAGACAGAGAGAGACAGAGAGAAACAGAGAGAGACAGAGAGAGACAGAAAGAGAGAAACAAAGAGAAACATAAACAGAGAGAAACAGACAGAGACAGATAGAAACAGAGAGAGACAGAGAGACACAGAGAGAGAGATAGAAACAGAGAGAGACAGAGAGAGAAAGATAGAGACAGATTGAAACAAATCAAATCAAATCAAATCAATTTTTATTTGTCACATACACATGGTTAGCAGATGATAATGCGAGTGTAGCGAAATGCTTGTGCTTCTAGTTCCGACAATGCAGTGATAACCAACAAGTAATCTAACTAACAATTCCAAAACTACTGTCTTATACACAGTGTAAGGGGATAAAGAATATATACATAAGGATATATGAATGAGTGATGGTACAGGGCAGCATACAGTAGATGGTATCGAGTACAGTATATACATATGAGATGAGTATGTAGACAAAGTAAACAAAGTGGCATAGTTAAAGTGGCTAGTGATACATGTATTACATAAGGATGCAGTCGATGATATAGAGTACAGTATATACGTATGCATATGAGATGAATAATGTAGGGTAAGTAACATTATATAAGGTAGCATTGTTTAAAGTGGCTAGTGATATATTTAAATAATTTCCCATCAATTCCCATTATTAAAGTGGCTGGAGTTGGGTCAGTGTCAATGTCAGTGTGTTGGCAGCAGCCACTCAATGTTAGCGGTGGCTGTTTAACAGTCTGATGGCCTTGAGATAGAAGCTGTTTTTCAGCCTCTCGGTCCCAGCTTTGATGCACCTGTACTGACCTCGCCTTCTGGATGATAGCGGGGTGAACAGGCAGTGGCTCGGGTGGTTGATGTCCTTGATGATCTTTATGGCCTTCCTGTAACATCGGGTGGTGTAGGTGTCCTGGAGGGCAGGTACTTTGCCCCCGGTGATGCGTTGTGCAGACCTCACTACCCTCTGGAGAGCCTTACGGTTGAGGGTGGAGCAGTTGCCGTACCAGGCGGTGATACAGCCCACCAGGATGCTCTCGATTGTGCATCTGTAGAAGTTTGTGAGTGCTTTTGGTGACAAGCCGAATTTCTTCAGCCTCCTGAGGTTGAAGAGGCGCTGCTGCGCCTTCTTCACGACGCTGTCAGTGTGAGTGGACCAATTCAGTTTGTCGAGGAACTTAAAACTTGCTACCCTCTCCACTACTGTTCCATCGATGTGGATAGGGGTTTGTTCCCTCTGCTGTTTCCTGAAGTCCACAATCATCTCCTTAGTTTTGTTGACGTTGAGTGTGAGGTTATTTTCCTGACACCACACTCCGAGGGCCCTCACCTCCTCCCTGTAGGCCGTCTCGTCGTTGTTGGTAATCAAGCCTACCACTGTTGTGTCGTCCGCAAACTTGATGATTGAGTTGGAGGCGTGCGTGGCCACGCAGTCGTGGGTGAACAGGGAGTACAGGAGAGGGCTCAGAACGCACCCTTGTGGGGCCCCCGTGTTGAGGATCAGCGGGGAGGAGATGTTGTTGCCTACCCTCACCACCTGGGGGCGGCCCGTCAGGAAGTCCAGTACCCAGTTGCACAGGGCGGGGTCGAGACCCAGGGTCTCACATAGGTATTCCTCTTGTCCAGGTGAGTTAGGGCAGTGTGCAGTATGGTTGAGATTGCATCGTCTGTGGACCTATTTGGGCGGTAAGCAAATTGGAGTGGGTCTAGGGTGTCAGGTAGGGTGGAGGTGATATGGTCCTTGACTCTCTCAAAGCACTTCATGATGACGGAAGTGAGTGCTACGGGGCGGTAGTCGTTTAGCTCAGTTACCTTAGCTTTCTTGGGAACAGGAACAATGGTGGCCCTCTTGAAGCATGTGGGAACAGCAGACTGGTATAGGGATTGATTGAATATGTCCGTAAACACACCGGCCAGCTGGTCTGCGCATGCTCTGAGGGCGCGGCTGGGGATGCCGTCTGGGCCTGCAGCCTTGCGAGGGTTAACACGTTTAAATGTCTTACTCACCTCGGCTGCAGTGAAGGAGAGACCGCATGTTTTCATTGCAGGCCGTGTCAGTGGCACTGTATTGTCCTCAAAGCGGGCAAAAAAGTTATTTAGTCTGCCTGGGAGCAAGACATCCTGGTCCGTGACTGGGCTGGGTTTCTTCTTGTAGTCTGTGATTGACTGTAGACCCTGCCACATGCCTCTTGTGTCTGCACTGTTTGTATTCGGTCATGTTACCAGACACCTTGCCCTGATTAAAAGCAGTGGTTCGCGCTTTCAGTTTCACGCGAATGCTGCCATCAATCCACGGTTTGTGGTTAGGGAATGTTTTTATCGTTGCTATGGGAACGACATCTTCAACGCACGTTCTAATGAACTCGTACACCGAATCAGCGTATTCGTCAATATTTTTATCTGACGCAATACGAAACATGTCCCAGTCCACTTGATGGAAGCAGTCTTGGAGTGTGGAGTCAGCTTGGTCGGACCAGCGTTGGACAGACCTCAGCGTGGGAGCCTCTTGTTTAAGTTTCTTTCTGTACGCAGGGATCAACAAAATGGAGTCGTGGTCAGCTTTTCCGAAAGGGGGGCGGGGCAGGGCCTTATATGCGTCGCGGAAGTTAGAGTAACAATGATCCAAGGTTTTACCACCCCTGGTTGCGCAATCGATATGCTGATAAAATTTAGGGAGTCTTGTTTTCAGATTAGCTTTGTTAAAATCCCCAGCTACAATGAATGCAGCCTCCGGATAAATGGTTTCCAGTTTGCAAAGAGTTAAATAAAGTTAGTTCAGAGCCATTGATGTGTCTGCTTGGGGGGGGATATATACGGCTGTGATTATAATCGAAGAGAATTCTCTAGGTAGATAATGCGGTCTACATTTGATTGTGAGGAATTCTAAATCAGGTGAACAGAAGGATTTGAGTTCCTGTATGTTTCTTTCATCACACCATGTCTCGTTAGTCATGACGCATACGCCCCCGCCACTCTTCTTACCAGAAAGATGTTTGTTTCTGTCGGCGCGATGCGTGGAGAAACCCGTTGGCTGCACCGCCCCGGATAGCGTCTCTCCAGTGAGCCATGTTTCCGTGAAGCAGAGAACGTTACAGTCTCTGATGTCCCTCTGGAATGCTACCCTTGCTCGGATTTCATTAACCTTGTTGTCAAGAGACTGGACATTGGCGAGAAGAATGCTAGGGAGTGGTGCACGATGTGCCCGTGTCCGGAGTCTGACCAGAAGACCGCTATGTTTCCCTCTTTTACGAAGTCGTTTTTTGGGGTCGCTGCATGGAATCAATTCCGTTGACCTGTTTGTAAGGCAGAACACAGGATCCGCGTCGCGGAAAACATATTCTTGGTCGTACTGATGGTGAGTTGACGCTGATCTTATATTCAGTAGTTCTTCTCGACTGTATGTAATGAAACCTAAGATGACCTGGGGTACTAATGTAAGAAATAATACGTAAAAAAACAAAAAACTGCATAGTTTCCTAGGAACGCGAAGCGAGGCGGCCATCTCTGTCGGCGCCGGAAGTTCCAAACAGAGAGAGACAGAGAGAGACAGAGAAACAAAGAGAGATAGAGAGACACAGAGAGAGACATAGAAACAGAGAGAGACAGAGAGAGAAAGATAGAGACAGATTGAAACAGAGAGAGACAGAGATAGACAGAGAAACAGTGAGAGACAGAGAGAGAGATAGAAACAGAGAGACAGAGAGAGAGATATAAACAGAGAGAGACATAGAGAAACAGAGAGAGACAGAGAGAGACCGAGAGAGACAGAGAGAAACAGAGAGAGACAGATATAAACAGAGAGAGACAGAGAGAGACAGATAGAAACAGCGAGAGACAGAGAGAGAGAGACAGAGAGAGACAGAGAGAGACAGATAGAGAGAGAGAGAGAGAGAGAGAGAGAGAGAGAGAGAGACAGAGAGAGACAGGTAGAAACAGAGAGAGACAGAGAGAGACAGAGAGAGACAGAGAGAAACAGAGAGAGATAGAGACAGATAGAAACAGAGAGAGACAGAGAGAGAGAGACCGATAGAAACAGAGAGAGACAGAGAGAGACAGATAGAGAGAGAGAGAGACAGAGAGAGACAGATAGAAACAGAGAGAGACAGAGAGAGACAGAGACAGAGAGACAGAGACAAACAAAGAGAGACAGACAGAGACAGAGAGAGACCGAGAGAGACAGAGAGAGACAGATATAAACAGAGAGAGACAGAGAGAGACAGAGAGAGACAGAGAGAGACCGAGAGAGACAGAGAGAGACAGAGACAGAGAGAGACAGAGAGAGACAGAGACAGAGAGACAGAGATAAACAAAGAGAGACAGAGAGAGACAGAGAGAGACAGGGAGAGACAGAGATAAACAAAGAGAGACCGAGAGAGACAGAGAGAGACAGATATAAACAGAGAGAGACAGAGAGAGACAGAGAGAGACCGAGAGAGGCAGAGAGAGACAGAGAGAAAAAGAGAGACAGATATAAACAGAGAGAGACAGAGAGAGACAGAGAGAAACAGAGAGAGACAGAGAGAGAGACAGATAGAAACAGAGAGAGACAGAGAGAGACAGAGAGAGAGAGACAGAGAGAAACAGAGAGAAACAGGGGGAGACAGCGAGAGACAGATCGAAACAGAGAGAAACAGACAGATAGAAACAGAGAGAGTGATAGACAGAGAGAAAGTGAAACAGAGAAACAGAGAGAAACAGTGGGAGACAGAGAGACAGAGAGAGAGAAACAGTGGGAGAAAAACAGAGTGACAGAGAGAGACAGATATAAACAGAGAGACAGAGAGAGACAGAGAGAGACCGAGAGAGACAGAGAGAGAGAGAGACAGAGAGAGACAGAGAGAGACAGATATAAACAGAGAGAGACAGAGAGAGACAGAGAGAGACCGAGAGAGAGAGAGAGACAGAGAGAGACAGAGAGAGACAGATATAAACAGAGAGAGACAGAGAGAGACAGAGAGAGACAGAGAGAGACCGAGAGAGACAGAGAGAGACAGAGATAAACAAAGAGAGACAGAGAGAGACAGAGAGAATGTCTATAGTCCAGGGATTATGACCCCAAACTGGACCGATTTCTGTTTATTGGAGGGGGTTGTGGGAAGGGGGAGGGGTATTAGGGGAGGAAGGGGGGGAGAGGTTAAGGGAGGAAGGGATATTATTTTTGTCTCTTCTTCTTGCTCATAACCCAGGTCTCTCCATCTGTTTCTCTCCCTTTACCTTGTATATTCATTCCCGTCGGAGAGATTGGCCAAGCCAACCATCTTGTTAGCCACGCACACGCACACACACACACACACACACACACACACACACACACACACACACACACACACACACACACACACACACACACACACACACACACACACACACACACACACACACACACACACACAGTTTAGTAGATTACATATGGTATAGTCCCAGACTATGAGATTACACATGGTATGGTCCTAGACTGAGATTACTCATGGTATGGTCCTAGACTGAGATTACTCATGGTATGGTTCTAGACTGAGATTAATCATGGTATGGTCCTAGACTGAGATTACTCATGGTATGGTCCTAGACTGAGATTACTCATGGTATGGTCCTAGACTATGACACATGGTATGGTCCTAGACTATTAGATTACACATGGTATGGTCCTAGACTGAGATTACTCATGGTATGGTCCTAGACTGAGATTACTCATGGTATGGTCCTAGACTATGACACATGGTATGGTCCTAGACTATTAGATTACACATGGTATGGTCCTAGACTATGAGATTACACATGGTATGGTCCTAGACTATGAGATTACACATGGTATGGTCCTAGACTATGAGATTACACATGGTATGGTCCTAGACTATGAGATTACACATGGTATGGTCCAAGACTATGAGATTACTCATGGTATGGTCCTAGACTATGAGATTACACATGGTATGGTCCTAGACTATGACACATGGTATGGTCCTAGACTTTGACACATGGTATGGTCCTAGACTATGAGATTACACATGGTATGGTCCTAGACTATGAGATTACACATGGTATGGTC